>NC_092158.1:74573891-74591391 GCF_045791955.1 Oncorhynchus clarkii lewisi
GGGGAGAGAGGAGAGAGAAGAGAGAGAAGAGAGAGAAGAGAGAGAAGAGAGGAGCGAGAGAGGAGCGAGAGAGGAGCGAGAGAGGAGAGAGAGAGGAGAGAGAGAGAGAGGAGAGAGAGGGGAGAGAAGAGAGAGAAGAGAGGAGAGAGAGAGGAGAGAGAGAGAGGAGAGAGAGGAGAGGGAGAGGAGAGGGAGAGGAGAGAGGAGAGAGGAGAGAGAGGAGAGAGAGGAGAGAGGAGAGAGAGGAGAGAGGAGAGAGAGGAGAGAGGAGAGAGAAGAGAGAGGGGAGAGAGAGGAGAGAGAAGAGAGATGAGAGAGAGAGGAGAGAGAGAGAGGAGAGGAGAGAGAGAGGAGAGAGAGGAGAGAGAAGAGAGAGAAGAGAGAGAAGAGAGAGGAGAGAGAGGAATGGAGCGAGAGGAGAGAGAGAAAGGAGAGGGAGAGGACAGAGAGAGGAGAGAGGAGAGAGAGAGGAGAGAGAGGAGAGAGAGAAGAGAGAGAAGAGAGGAGCGAGAGAGGAGCGAGAGAGGAGAGAGAGAAGAGAGGAGCGAGAGAGGAGAGAGAGAGGAGAGAGAGAGAGGAGAGAGAGAGGAAAAAGAGAGGAGAGAGAGGGGAGAGAGGAGAGAGAAGAGAGAGAGGAGAGAGAGATGAGAGAGAGGAGAGAGGAGAGATAGAGAGGAGAGGGAGAGGAGAGAGAGAGAGGAGAGGAGAGAGAAGAGAGAGAAGAGAGAGAAGAGAGGAGCGAGAGAGGAGAGAGAGAGGAGAGAGAAGAGGAGAGAGAGAGGAGAGAGATGAGAGAGAGGAGAGAGAGGAGAGGGAGGAGAGAGAGGAGAGAGAAGAAAGAGAGAGGAGAGAGGAGAGAGAGGAGAGAGAGGAGAGAGAGGAGATAGGAGAGAGAGGAGAGAGAGAGGGGAGAGAGGAGAGTGAGGAGAGAGAGGAGAGAGAAGATAGAGGAGAGAGAGAGGAGAGAGAGGAGAGAGAAGAGAGAGAAGAGAGAGGAGAGAGAGAGAGAAGAGAGGAGCGAGAGGAGAGAGAGAGGAGAGAGAAGAGAGAGGAGAGAGAGGAGAGGAGAGAGAGAGGAGAGAGAGGAGAGAGAAGAGAGAGAGGAGAGAGAGGAGAGAGAAGAAAGAGAGAGGAGAGAGGAGAGAGAGAGGAGAGAGAGAGGAGAGAGAAGAGAGAGAAGAGAGAGGAGAGAGAGGAGAGAGAAGAGAGAGGAGAGAGAGAGGAGAGAGAAGAGAGGAGCGAGAGAAGAGAGAGAGAAGAGAGAGGAGAGAGGAGAGAGAGGAGAGAGGAGAGAGGAGAGAAGAGAGAGGAGAGAGAAGAAAGAGGAGAGAGAAGAGAGAGGAGAGAGAGAGGAGAGAGAGGAGAGGAGAGAGGGGAGAGAGAGGAGAGAGAGGAGAGAGAGGAGAGAGGAGAGAGAGAGAGGTGGGGATTGGCTGGTGTGGTAAGTGGGCCTCACCTGTCTGTCATTCTTATCACTGTTTTAATTAGTATATTTTCAATCTTAAGGTTTTTCTCCCTTTTTAGAAAAAAAACAACAACTAATTTTAGACTTCAAATGTTTCCTAAATTGGACCAACATCAGAGCTGGTTGTTTTGAGCAGCAGGTGTCCTACTTCAACCAATAATAATGTTGTCCCTACACCTGTCCATGGCCAGGACCAATCACTCACCTCTGTTTGACAAGGCTAAGAAGCTCTAAAAGTCTGAATTCCTCAAGTGTTATTTTGGTATCGTCTTCCTGTCTGAAAGAAGACACAAATATAGTTTTTAGGGCTTGCTGTATATTTTGGCTTTGAAGAAACTGGCGGTGGTTTATTTGTTGCAGCCGGTGAATCTACCATTTCATTTATCTGTGTTCTTGGTAAAACCTCTACATCTGTGTCCACAATCTCTCTTTAACAGTTGTCTCCTTCTCAACCACCATCCTGTCCCTCAAGCTCCCTCTTCCTCTTTCTCCTCCGTCTATCTTGTCTGCCATACAACCACACCTCTTTCACTATCATCATACCGTCCAGATGTCTCCTTGCTGCGATTGATGGATGTCCTTTCAATAGAGTTCAGCTGTGTGCTACATTCATGTAGAGAGACATCATATTTCTGGTTATCTGTAATGAGAAGGGGATGAAGGAGACAGATATCTTATGCTGGCTGGCCCGTGCTTAATGTCTGGCTGGCTGGCTGACTGGTAGGTTGGCTGAGAGCAAATCAGACTGGAATCAGGGAGCAGAGAGCACTGGTAATTAATGTTGAAATGAAGGGATGATGAGAGGCGATTTGCTCATGAGACCTGAGGTATGGTCAGAGGAGGAGCTCCAGTTCAACTAGAGACTCCAGAAGTATAGTAACACCCAGGCAGGCGGGCAGGCAGGCAGGCAGGCGGGCGGGCGGGCAGGCAGGCGGACGGGCGGGCAGGCAGGCAGGCAGGCAGAATACATGGAAGTGGGTGTGGACTGCATGGTGTTGTGAATGAGCAGTATGTCCAAAACAGACTGGATGTCTCCCACACTACATGTCCCCAGACAGACTCACAATAGCATGGCTCAAACACACAGGAACACAGACGCTCAGCCACAATGGCTGTGCCATCGAGGAACTTACCCTGTATGGCATTCATAGTTTATGATTTAACAATAACATGACAAATGCCTTTACACTGAGGTATTTGTTACCTACCTCATACTAAAGACAAAATATAAACAAATAGAATCACTTTTTACAGAGGGAATTTGGTTGAACAAAGGCCAGTCCCATAGCGCTGACTGAGTACAACACACACCGGGGGAAATGTGAGAGCCTGTCAACAGTTTCAACTCTGAGGTTGCAAATACAACATCCCGATGGCAGAATGCTATAGTGACAAATGCTTTACCCTCATGACAAACATCTTTAGAAGATGTGCCATGCCCAGAGGGCTGCAAAATGAGGACATTACACACACACACACACACACACAGACACACTCTTTCTAATGCATGTAGAGCACACACACACACACGCATCAACACACTCACTGACACACAAACAGATGATCCAAAAGCAAATGATCAATCCACAATCTTCCTCCACTCATGCAACAGCAGCAGCCGACACAGTCAATATCTTGCGTGCACACATTGAAAAGCAGAAAGGAAGCAGAAATAAAGCTCAACCAACACTGGAAGCTGAAGCTGGTTGGGTTTAATCTCATTACAGTTGGAGCCTTGGGCCTCCTGTCTCCTCTCCTCCTTCTATTTATAGCCCCCTCACAGAGAGGAGGGTGGGCCCTGACAAACTATGCTCCACTGGCTGGGGCTGATGTGGCCGGATTACTGACGCGCAACACAACCAATCACAGCTGGCTTGAGGTTCGGCTTCCTCTAATTTGAAGTGACAAAACGTGAGAGAGCCCAGAAATCATTCATGACAACTGGGCCACGGTCTCCAGCCACGATCTGCTCCTCTCACCCTCCGTTTTCCTCTACTCTCTAGTCTGCCTATGCTCCCTCTCCCTGGGAGTCTCCGGTCCTCATCCCACCTGCCCTCCACAAAAGGCTGGGCTCCAGTGTCACCTTGGATGACAGCAAACAGGGTCTAAACACACAACAACATGTCCCTTCATCTGTCACTGGGAATAAAACTCTCAGGAGCAGAACTAGAGGAAGAAGGGGTGTGTGTGAGAGAGAGAGAGAGCGTGCGCATGGTGTTAACGTCACCCTCAAAGACACCTCATTAGGTTGTTACTGTAGGTTATGTTACTCAGCATGGCCAGAATTACACTGGAATATACTGTAGACTCCCCACCCGGACTGTTTTCACACTAAGTGTATGTGCATAAACTACATAAATCTCCAGCGTATTTGCGTGTGTGAGAGAGATGGGGGCAGAGATATTTATGTAGTAGGATGGAGCTGAGAATGGACTGATAAAGGTCAAGTGAGAGAGAGAGAGAGAGAGAGAGAGAGAGAGAGAGAGAGAGAGAGAGAGAGAGAGAGAGAGAGAGATAGAGATAGAGAGAGTCAAGGCCAGGACGGCTCATCACTGTTATTAATTAATTTGCCAGTATAAAACCCAGCCTCTGGCCTCCCTCCGCCCTCCATGAATCCCATTCCAGCTTCGTGCTGATGACCTGCACTGACCGCCACTCACAGTGCACTCCAGCATATGGCCGCAGCCCAAGAAACAGTCATGGTATTTTAAAGAGGATCCGGCTCTCAGACTGACAAGTCCAGTATCCACCGGGAATACCAGGTCCAGTCCGCAGGGACCTTTTGGCCAGCTAATGGCCTGGATGGTGATGAGCAGGATTTCCTATATTTTAGTAATTTAGCATACGCTCTTATTCAGAGCGATTTAGAGTAGTGAGTGCCTACATTTTCCTACTTTCTTTCTGGATAAGTCTCTAAAATCTTTACACACCTGGATTGTGCAACATTTGCCCAGTATTATTTTCAAAATTGTTCAAGCTCTGTCAAATTGGTTGTTGATCAATTGGTTGTTGATCATTGCTAGACAACCATTTTCAGGTCTTGCCATAGATTTCCTAAGCAGATTTAAGAGAAAACTGTAACTCGGCCACTCAGGAACATTCGGTGTCTTCTTGGTACGTGTAGATTTGGCCTTGGGTTTTAGCTTATTGCCCTGAATTCATCTCCCAGTGTCTGGTGGAAAGCAGACTGAACCAGGTTTTACTCTGACTTTCCCTGTGCTTAGCTAGATTCCGTTTATTTTTTATCCTGAAAAACTCACCAGTCCTTAACGATTACAAGCATAACATGATGCAGCCACTGCTATGCTTGAAAATATGATGATTGGTACTAAGTAATGTGTTGTATTGGACAACAAAAAATGTATTGCTTTTTGCAGTATTACTTTAGTGCCTTGTTGCAAAGAGGATGGTTGTTTTGGAATATTTTTATTCTGGTTCCTTCTTTTCAATTAGGTTGGTATTGTGGAGTAAATACAACGTTGATGATCCATTCTTAGTTTTCTCCTATCACAGCCATTAAAGTCTGTTTTAAAGTCACCATTGGCCTCATGGTGAAATCCCTGAGTGATTTCATTCCTCACCGGCACAGAGTAAGGAAGGATACCTGTATCTTTGTAGTGACTGGGTGTATTGATACACAATCCAAAGTCTAATTAATTCTCAAAAGGATATTCAATGTCTGCTTCTTTTTTTTTTTTAATCTTTTTTTTTGACCAATCTACCAATAGGTGCCCTTCATTGTGAGGCATTGGAAAACCTCCCTGGTCTTTGTGGTTGAATCTGTGTTTGAAATTCACTGAGGGCACATTTTTACTCCTAAACGTATTTAGGCTTGCCATAACAAATGGGTTGAATACTTATTGACTCAAGACATTTCAACCTGTCATTTTTTTATGAATTTGTAAAAAGAAATGAAAAACATAATTCCACTTTGACATTATCGGGTATTGTGTGTTGGCCAGTGACAACAACAAAAAATCTCAGTTGAATCCATTTTTAATTCAGGCTATAACACAACTAAATGTTGGGAAAAAGGGGTGTGAACTTTCTGAAGGCACAGAACAGAAAGACAGGGCACTGTGACAAAACAAGCTGTGTCCACACTTCCTGACCTCTGATCTCACAGAGGTCAGGAACTGTATAAATGAATCCTCTCTCCAGAGGCTGAGGGAGAGACCAAGCAGAATAGCTGTGTCCACACTTCCTGACCTCTGATCTCACGGAGGTCAGGAACTGTATAAATGAATCCTCTCTCCAGAGGCTGAGGGAGAGACCAAGCAGAATAGCTGTGTCCACACTTCCTGACCTCTGATCTCACAGAGGTCAGGAAGTGTATAAATGAATCCTCTCTCCAGAGGCTGAGGGAGAGACCAAGCAGAATAGCTGTGTCCACACTTCCTGACCTCTGATCTCACAGAGGTCAGGAAGTGTATAAATGAATCATCTCTCCAGAGGCTGAGGGAGAGACCAAGCAGAATAGCTGTGTCCACACTTCCTGACCTCTGATCTCACAGAGGTCATGAACTGTATAAATGAATCCTCTCTCCTGAGGCTGAGGGAGAGACCAAGCAGAATAGCTGTGTGCATTGCCAGGTTCCACTGTACACCCAACAGTGGGCTGTATGGCTATACATCAAGGCTTCTCATACATTATGTAGAAACCTTGAGTGTTTTCAATAACCTCATCTTGGAAAATGCTGCTCTATATTCCAAAGCCATACATTGTGGTTTGTGCTTGGACGCCTTTTGCGGTAGGATTTCTCAGAATCATGCCTATGCTTTAGCAATAGCAATGACTTGTTTTGCTTGCTATGGATGTGGGATCTTAATTTGATCAGAGAAGCAAACGCTAACTTGTAGTGTCTTCAAGGTTTAAAAAGGCTTCTAAAGTTTGTAATTTACACTTTAAAATGTCAGACTTGATTTGCCCTGATGAAAAATGTATCAACCCCTACAAAAAATAAATGTCTATTAATTAAAATCCACATAATAATTCACATGTCCTGTTGGTGCAGGATTATTTTCCTGCTGTAGCAAACTGGCTCATATTAAGATCCTACATCTGTAGATGCTGCACTCATATATGCGTGCACATCCACCCACACAAACACTTACACACACACCAAACCCACAGACGGCCATCGACACTCAAAGTTGAAATATGATGAAAAAAAAGTACAATCAAATTCATGAAGCATTTCAATCCAGCCAGTGTGTTTCTACGTCAAACATCATTCATTTAAAAATACTAATATCTGCAATAATCTCAAGTTCAGTCACATCTATAAATACCATAGCAAGTAGCACACTTCAACATTTCCTGGTGCCATCAACGAAATATTTATTTGTGAACAAAATGTTATTTGTCTGGCGGTTATGTAAAGATGGTGAGTCAGAAACAGTTGCTTCCAGTTCAATTCCCATACAACCACAGCAGAGCAGAGCCAAGCAAGACAATTCCCATACAACCACAGCAGAGCAGAGCCAAGCAAGACAATTCCCATACAACCACAGCAGAGCAGGGCCAAGCAAGACAATTCCCATACAACCACAGCAGAGCAGAGCCAAGCAAGACAATTCCCATACAACCACAGCAGAGCAGGGCCAAGCAAGACAATTCCCATACAACCACAGCAGAGCAGAGCCAAGCAAGACAATTTCCATACAACCACAGGAGAGCAGAGCCAAGCAAGACAATTCCCATACAACCACAGCAGAGCAGAGCCAAGCAAGACAATTCCCATACAAACACAGCAGAGCAGAGCCAAGCAAGACAATTCCCATACAACCACAGCAGAGCAGAGCCAAGTAAGACAATTCCCATACAACCACGCAGAGCAGAGCCAAGCAAGACAATTCCCATACAACCACAGCAGAGCAGAGCCAAGCAAGACAATTCCCATACAACCACGCAGAGCAGAGCCAAGCAAGACAATTGCCATACAACCACAGCAGAGCAGGGCCAAGCAAGAAAATTTCCATACAACCACAGCAGAGCAGAGCCAAGCAAGACAATTCCCATACAACCACAGCAGAGCAGGGCCAAGCAAGACAATTCCCATACAACCACAGCAGAGCAGAGCCAAGCAAGACAATTCCCATACAACCACAGCAGAGCAGAGCCAAGCAAGACAATTCCCATACAACCACAGCAGAGCAAAGCCAAGCAAAACAATTCCCATACAACCACAGGAGAGCAGAGCTAAGCAAGACAATTTCCATACAACCACAGCAGAGCAGAGCCAAGCAAGACCAAGACAGGCCAACGGAGGCCAATTTCTCCTCCATCTCTACACACACTCACCATCTCTCTCTCTCTCTCTGACTAGCTCTCTCTCTCTCTCTCTCCCTAGAGAACACAACCTCTCCGGCATTTCGAAATCAACACATTAATCATGTCATAAGTCAGACGTGTTCTATTTTCTCAATCAGAATGTATTGCTAAATACTGTACATGGTGATATTATGGCAAAATGATCAACATGTATTATTTCCAATCCAATAGGGAAAAGAGGACATATAGACAAGGCACGGCTATGTATTGGCTCTGCTGTACATTATGACAGTACAGTATGACAGTCAGTCAGTGACATATTCTGCTGCTTGCGATGGCTGCCATCTGTCCTTCCTCCCGGGACCCGGGATTGCCACCTTCTTCTAATTATCCACTGAATTGGGAGTTTGAGATCCTGCCAGTAATTCTGAGAAAGATGTATCCCATGGGGCCTGGTGTATTAGGCAGGAGAACGACAGGAAGTAAAACTGTCGTTGCCTCAGCCTGCATACTCTATACAGATACACACAGGACTGACTCTCTCATGTCTGGCTGCATTCGCTGTGCTGTGGCTAGCCACATTCCATTCCCAGGTGATGTCATTCACTCGGTTCTGCCCTGATTCGTTGCGAGTTGCTGACCTAAACGAGGTACTTTCTCCGCCTGTGTGTGTCTGGGTGTGTATGTGTGATCCCTGTTGTACCTTGCATTAGTTCTCCATTCTGCTCTGCTTCTTTCCCGTCTCCAGTATGACTACTAGGTTATTGATGGATGGGAGATGTGCTGTGACATCCAGTCTCTCCTCTTCAGTCAGGCAGCCTCTCCTCTGAGAGAGAGCAGCAGACTCCTAAAGCACCCTCCAGGGGGTTGTCCTCTCGCCAAGCTGCTGTTGCATCTCTGCCTGCCCCCCCCCCCCCCCCCCCTGCCCACCCACCCGCCGCACCAGCATCACAATTTGACAATGGGATTGTGGCCCGCTGCGCTTCTGCTGGGATTAGAGTGGTCTCTCTAAAGTGTAGAGTCTAGTAGTTCACTGGGCAACATGGGGGAGAAAGGACTCTTTACACCTCTAAATTGCTGTGGAGTTTCTAAGATTGGGTGCTTGGCAGTGTCACACAAGGGAATCAAAATGATGAAATAATACTACAGGTCTCTCTCAGGAATATGACTTGGTCTCAGTAATAATACTACAGGTCTCTCAGGAATATGACTTGGTCTCAGTAATAATACTACAGGTCTCTCTCAGGAATATGACTTGGTCTCAGTAATAATACTACAGGTCTCTCTCAGGAATATGACTTGGTCTCAGTAATAATACTACAGGTCTCTCTCTGGAATATGACTTGGTCTCAGTAATAATACTACAGGTCTCTCTCAGGAATATGACTTGGTCTCAGTAATAATACTACAGGTCTCTCTCAGGAATATGACTTGGTCTCAGTAATAATACTACAGGTCTCTCTCAGGAATATGACTTGGTCTCAGTAATAATACTACAGGTCTCTCTCTGGAATATGACTTGGTCTCAGTAATAATACTACAGGTCTCTCTCGGGAATATGACTTGGTCTCAGTAATAATACTACAGGTCTCTCTCTGGAATATGACTTGGTCTCAGTAATAATACTACAGGTCTCTCAGGAATATGACTTGGTCTCAGTAATAATACTACAGGTCTCTCTCAGGAATATGACTTGGTCTCAGTGATAATACTACAGGTCTCTCTCAGGAATATGACTTGGTCTCAGTAATAATACTACAGGTCTCTCTCGGGAATATGACTTGGTCTCAGTAATAATACTACAGGTCTCTCAGGAATATGACTTGGTCTCAGTAATAATACTACAGGTCTCTCTCTGGAATATGACTTGGTCTCAGTAATAATACTACAGGTCTCTCTCAGGAATATGACTTGGTCTCAGTAATAATACTACAGGTCTCTCTCTGGAATATGACTTGGTCTCAGTAATAATACTACAGGTCTCTCTCAGGAATATGACTTGGTCTCAGTAATAATACTACAGGTCTCTCTCAGGAATATGACTTGGTCTCAGTAATAATACTACAGGTCTCTCTCAGGAATATGACTTGGTCTCAGTAATAATACTACAGGTCTCTCTCTGGAATATGACTTGGTCTCAGTAATAATACTACAGGTCTCTCTCGGGAATATGACTTGGTCTCAGTAATAATACTACAGGTCTCTCTCGGGAATATGACTTGGTCTCAGTAATAATACTACAGGTCTCTCTCAGGAATATGACTTGGTCTCAGTAATAATACTACATGTCTCTCTCAGGAATATGACTTGGTCTCAGTAATAATACTACAGGTCTCTCTCTGGAATATGACTTGGTCTCAGTAATAATACTACAGGTCTCTCTCTGGAATATGACTTGGTCTCAGTAATAATACTACAGGTCTCTCTCAGGAATATGACTTGGTCTCAGTAATAATACTACATGTCTCTCTCAGGAATATGACTTGGTCTCAGTGATAATACTACAGGTCTCTCTCAGGAATATGACTTGGTCTCAGTAATAATACTACAGGTCTCTCTCGGGAATATGACTTGGTCTCAATAATAATACTACAGGTCTCTCAGGAATATGACTTGGTCTCAATAATAATATTACAGGTCTCTCTCAGGAATATGACTTGGTCTCAGTAATAATACTACAGGTCTCTCTCGGGAATATGACTTGGTCTCAGTAATAATACTACAGGTCTCTCTCAGGAATATGACTTGGTCTCAGTAATAATACTACAGGTCTCTCTCTGGAATATGACTTGGTCTCAGTAATAATACTACAGGTCTCTCTCTGGAATATGACTTGGTCTCAGTAATAATACTACAGGTCTCTTTCGGGAATATGACTTGGTCTCAGTAATAATACTACAGGTCTCTCTCGGGAATATGACTTGGTCTCAGTAATAATACTACAGGTCTCTCTCTGGAATATGACTTGGTCTCAGTAATAATACTACAGGTCTCTCTCAGGAATATGACTTGGTCTCAGTAATAATACTACAGGTCTCTCTCAGGAATTTGACTTGGTCTCAGTAATAATACTACAGGTCTCTCTCAGGAATATGACTTGGTCTCAGTAATAAAAGGTACATGTTACTTACCAAGAAATCTAGAAAGTCAGGGACTGTAATGAATTTTAAAATATAAATATATTTTAAGGGTACACAAATATCACCCTGGCTGTGCTCGTCTAGACAGCAATTCTGTGACTCGAGTCCCGAATGGTACTGTCAAAGCATCATATTTCTGTGTCAGGAGATGAGATAAGATCATGCAGAGCACAATGTTAGTGGTGGGCAGCTCATCTCACCTGGGGAGATGGAGTGATGGAAAGGAGAGCGAGAGACATTGAGATTCAGAAAATGCACAGTGAACAGAAGAGATAGCAGACTATCTAGATCACGGTGAACAGAAGAGATAGTCTGCTATCTATATCACGGTGAACAGAAGAGATAGTCCGCTATCTAGATCACGGTGAACAGAAGAGATAGTCTGCTATCTAGATCACGGTGAACTCGGTGGACGAGAGGAGAGGGGGAGTGGGAAGGAGAAGAAATGAGAGAGTTAAGATAAAAGGGAGGGAACAGCCGTGTGATTAACACAGCAGTTGGCAAGAGAGAGAACCTGAGAGGCATCAGGGATCTTATAAAGAGGACAGAAGCACAGAATTGGGAGAGAAAGAGAGGAGAGAAAAGCCAATATTTCTACCATTTAACAGAGCTGATGGGAGAGTAGACCAGTGCTGGGAGACTTGCTGTGATCGAAGTTAGTCATTACAGTGGACAAGGAGTCCTATTAACAATATTATTATATAAGGAGAAATAGAAGAGTCGACGGGGCTTATCAAGAATAGCAAGCCAGCTGAGAGGATGATGGGGTGTTGAACACCTGATATTCTGGAGAGAGAGCGAGAGAGAGAGAGAGAGAGAAGGGGGGAGAGAGAGAGAGAGAGAGAGAGAGAGAGAGAGAAGGGGGAGAGGTATGGAAGGGGGAGAGAGAACGAGAGAAAAGGACAGTGAGAGAGAAATCACTGGAGACAGCTAAGTGGATTCAAGGCGCTTGAAGATAAAAGAAGACGACTAACTGGAGGTCAAGTGTAAAACGCTGAATATCATAAAAGAGAAAATGTATTGAGAGTCATGCAGACTAAAGAAGATAACCAAACAGCAAGGTTATAAATAGCCGATATGCAGCAGAATGTCCAATAGACAGACAGCAGGGGAGATGGAGGCTCTGGTTAGCAGAGATGATGGATCTAGACTAGAGAGAGAGGGGGAACATGGAGGAAGCCAAAACAGAGCCTGCAGGTACTTGAGCAGAGGACATAGTAATGAGCAGGGAAAGCTACATCTGGAGGGGCCCTGAAGGACCCCTGTTTTACTCACTGGCCTGAGCTAGTGTGTAAAACAACCTGTTAGGTGTCAGTGGAGAACGCCTGAACGTCTGGCTTTTCTGGATCAGCCTGAGTGAACACTGAACAGATAGAGAACTCCGGCTGTATGAGCAGCCATCAGACATGAATTAGGACCAAATGTTAACACGGAAACACACTGTATGTGCAGAGAAAAGACTAACCTGCATCTGAACCAAACCGTTGACACCACGTAAATGAAAAAGGACATACATTATGTAATGTTAGTATAATTCATGCACAGTACATGAACCGTATGTGGATATGTAGAGTATACAGTATATCGACAGTATGGGAACCTCACAATGCAGCTGGATGTGATCAACTGCAGGTCTATCTAATTAGGTGCTAAACGATTATGTCAGCGAGCCAATCAGCAGTTACAAGAGCAACCACAGAGTTTGACGCTCACTCCTGGATATCGGCGGCATGGGAGGCGTAGGCGTAGGGAATGCCTCAAGCCGTAGGGGACGGAGGGAGGGAGGGGTGGAAATGGTTGGAGACTCAGGCGAGTGAAAAATATACTTTCAGAGCACTGTGGTTCAAAGGGCAAGGCTACAGAAAATCCTGATTCAGTTTCCACCATATCCCAACAGCATTAATAATGTATGTGTGGAGGTCATGTGCCGAAACATCACCCAGCAATACCCATCAGAGGCTGAGGCTTTTTAGGTCAATGTAGCTGTTATACACATCCTTAAAACAAGTAACCATAGCAACAGGTTCCTCTTTGAGCATCTGTCATTCTTCTGGTAACTAACTTTCCAGAGTGTATTGGGCTGGGGACAGTGACTGAAAGACTGTCATACAGACAGAGAGAGAGAGACAGAGACAGAGAGAGAGAGAGAGAGAGAGAGATTCAAGCAAGCTATGACACAGCGGTAATACGGTCACCTTTGGGATCACAGTCTCATCTCATCTGACAAGAGGTCAGAGGGAATTGATTTTTGTCCTGAGCTGTCTCCAGGCTGGCCCATAGGTGAGAGGGCTGTCTGTCTGTGTGATGTTGATACACACACAAGAGTCAGCAGTACACTGATCCAGTCATGACCATACATTATCTACAGGAGGCTGGGGCCCCCAGGGGACCATGATGATCGACTGATGTGGTTTCCGTTCACTATCACGGACATCTAAGCTATAGCGAATGTATTTGAATTTTGCAGCACTATTTACTTATTAGTGTTGATGACCCCTAAGTAAAGTACTCTTGATGAGGAAGTAAAGTGCTTGTTCAAGCCACAGAGATGCCAAAAAGCAGGAAGTAAAAAGTATTACAGCCCCGATCTTTCCTGCATCTGATAGATGGAAAATAAGATAAGGGCAGAGGGATTCAACAATATAGCAACTGCATGTAAACATCCATTTACCAGTAAAGGTCTAAGCCTTTCAAGGGGGGTTCTACTAAGTTAACAAATGGAATTGTTTTAAGATGGTTATACCATGGATCGTTTTTCTATATGATTTTGAATTTTAGGACCTCTGTAAGAATATTTTTTCATTATTTTATTAAACATTGAATTTGGCCTTACTGCTGTTAGCCCATAGAAACGGATTGAATAACATGTTCATATTCACGCGTACACCACCTGATGTCACAGGAAGTCCAAAAAGATCATCAAGGAGATCAACCACCTGAGCCACTGCCTGTTCACCCCGCTATCATCCAGAAGGCGAGGTCAGTACAGGTGCATCAAAGCTGGGATCGAGAAACTGAAAAACAGCTTCTATCTCAAGGCCATCAGACTGTTAAACAGCCATCACTAGCTGGCTACCACCTGGTTACTCAACCCTGCACTTTAGAGGCTGCTGCCCCATATTCACAGACATGGAATCACTGGTCACTTTAATAATGGAACACCAGTCACTTTAATAATGTTTACATACTGCTTTACTCATTTCATATGTATATACTGTATTCTATTCATTTCATATGTATATACTGTATTCTATTCTACTGGATTTTAGTCAATGCCACTCTGATATTGCTCATCTTAATATTTATACATTTCTTAACTCCATTCTTTTACTTTAGATCTCGCAATAACATCTGCTAAATGTGTATGTGACCAATACAATTTTATTTTATTTGATACATGACAAAGCAGACAGTCCAAAAATAAATCAAAAGGAAGTTTGTTTTAAAGTCTGTTTCTTAGAGCTTGAAGAAAGATCAGGATTTATATATATTTGTATGCATAATTAACCCTTTTTTTTAACACGGAACTACTTCCATATACGTATATCTCCATCCAGTTGTTCAACTGATACCGGGCTACCTTCAGACGAGTCTTGTGGGCATCCTAGAGCTAAACAACCAACACGTATGTGTTTGTGAGAGTCTCACCTTTCAACAGTAGGGGTGCGTGGGTAAAATCTCTGGGGAAGCCAAGCCAGGGAAAAAAAGCCCTATTACCACATATGTGCTGTGATAATTAACCTGATAGTTCATAAGCCTTGCCACCGTGATATGTAGGCCTAACAGCTGAGACAATAAGAAGACACAGTGGCAAAAATTCAAACACACCTTTGTTTCATCACAAAACCGGAGAGCAACACCTGCCTGGGTGGAGTCCGCAAAGCATACTGCATGTAACAAACAGTTACATGACCTACAGCATTCAGAAACAAGTTTATGTTTCTGAAATATTCAGACAACTAAACAACTACTGATTTAGAACACTGGAAAGTTCCCACAAGTCTCAAAGAAAACAGGCGCTGCCTCCACTATTCCAGCACCATTTCAACTTCAACATCATTAAATCAACTATGTTTATTCTAAAACAGTGACAACTAAAAGATTCCAAAAACAATTTAGTCCAATCAACGTAAGCTAAATATGATGTGGCTGTCTATGGTACTGATTTCTGTGTGTGTGTGTGCGTGTGTGCAATTAGACAGAACATGTTAACTCACCCTACTTGTAGAGAAACACCAATACCATCTTCCTCTTTCATGTTGCTGAAACAGTCTCTGGCGCTGTCATACATTACACATTTTTAGTTTTTGTTGTCCTGGGCTACCTGGCTCAAATGCTTGCTCACTAGCCTAACTTCCTTTCATGGGCAACGATTAGTCAGCTAGTTAACATTAGCCTACTATATCTAGCAACATATTAAACTTCCCTCCTCTCAGGCCAAAAACACAATGTGTTAATCTATGATTGGATCAGAATCCCCGTTACAATCAATGGCCAGTACAGAGAATTAAGTAAAACCCCAAGTCCAAATCCCTATCTCCGTCCATGGCTAATTTAGGAAAGGGCCGCTAGCTAGCCAGAGGAGCACAACAACACAGTGAGATGCAACAATTCAAGTTTGTTTCTGTTAATGGCATTTGGCTTGTTGTGATTGGTGTGAAGCCAAATCCAAGCTGGCTTCCATTGACACTTTTTTTTGGTGCGCCAGGACCATTCACAGTTGAGTTCACTCAGTTTATCAAGGCCAAATGCTCGCTGGCTTCCTTTGCCTTCAATGCTACAGGCGGCAACAATATCATACACTTTGTGACCAGACAGCATCAAATAGATGGACGACACATAGAGAGACAGAGGGGCGCTGTTTCGTTCACTCGGGTGCTTTCTCTTTGTGATTGGTCTATTAACTTATACAGCCTGGTGATGTTACCAAATAAGCCAAAACTTAACCCATGCAAAACCTGCTTATTAGAAGGTCCTGCATAGATTGTATTTTCAACGAGCAGCTATCAGGAAATAACACATTTACAGTGTTAGAGTCATCAGCTGTTCCAAAAAAATTGAAAAACTGAATTTTGACTGCACATGGCCTTTAAAAATGCTATCATGTGTCATCAGCAGGACATCAGTAAGGGAAGGAGCAGATGTGCGTGAAGCTGTGTCCCCTTAGATACCATGGGCCTGAAGGAAGCTACTCTAGCCCTGGGTTACAGAGAGGGAGAGCTGCCTGCTAGAGACAAACTGTTAGTAATAAAGCCCAGGCACCTAGCTCACAACTTTCATTATTATTCTGATGTCATATATGAAAATAATGAAAATGGTGTGACTCCCCCCATCCCAACCCCCCTACGATATGAATGTAGATAAAACAAGCCTTATTACCATCCAGACACAGCTACCACACCATCCTGCCACCGACACAAACACACACAGCCACACATGCACAAACACAATTGATTAAACACAAACCACTCCCATAATATTTATTCATACAAACGTATGCATATTCATACATACGCTGTCCTAATTGCAGACACCCACAAACAGATGCACACCATTTCACTAATGACCTAAAGTGCACAGAGATATTTCTGACCTCACAAACACACTGTTGTGTACACACAAAATGTACACGGACACAGACACACACACACACACACTCTACTTATCAGCCACCGCTCACAAACCCCCTTATGCTGTGTTTACACAGGCAGACCAATTTTGTTCATTTTTTAACTAATTGGTATTTTTATATTTTGTATTATTATTATTATTATATATGTATTTATTTAATTTGGGGGGGTTCAGGTATATTATCCATTTAAAATTATATTTTATAAAACATGTATCTGTAGGCAGCCACTCAAACGAGGGAAAAAAAGTATGAAATACATACAGAGCTATAATAAAACAGGAAAAGAAAGCAAAACATTTTTGGGCCTTCACCCTCAACCTCCCACCCCATTCCCCCAACCCCACTCAGCCAACACCCCAACCCCACTCCACCCAGCCCAGCCAACACCCCAACCCAGCCCCACCCAGCCAACACCCCAACCCCACCCCACCCAGCCAACACCCCAACCAGCCAAGCCAACACCCCAACCCCACCCCACCCAGCCAACACCCCGACCCCACCCCACCTAGCCAATACCCCAACTACACCCCACCCAGCCAACACCCCAACCCCACCCCACCCAGCCAACACCCCAACCCAACCCCACCCACCCAGCCAACACCCCAACCAAACCCCACCCAGCCAACACCCCACCCAGCCCAAACCCCAGCCAACATCCCACCCAGCCAACATGTCTCCACATAATCACCCCACCCAGCCAACACCCCAACCCCACCCAGCCAACACCTCCACATAACCACCCCACCCAGCCAACACCCCACCCAGCCAAAACCCCAGCCCCACCCAGCCAACATCCCACCCAGCCAACATGTCTCCACATAACCACCCCACACAGCCAACACCCCAACCCCACCCAGCCAACATGTCTCCACACAAACACCCCAACCGCACCCAGCCAACATTTCTCCACAAAACCATCCCAAACCCACCCAGCCAACATGTCTCCACACAAACACCCCAACCCCACCCAGCCAACATTTCTCCACAAA